>NC_138134.1:23939064-23964064 GCF_964188305.1 Podarcis bocagei | reverse complement strand
GTATAATAATAAAAACCCACTATATACACACGTCAATCCAAGTAAGAGAGAGAAAATATGTTAGTAATTTACACTGCTGCAGTATAAATTAGAATATGAGTGCAATTCAGAGCCAGTCAATGGGAATTTTGCCAAACTCTTTAATTTTGGGTGCCGATTGCACCCTAAAGCTGCAGATTGTGGCAGAATTAAGCAAAGGGATGAAAAAAAATGAATGTTTCAGCCAGGCCTTTCTTTTGTAAGAGCAAATCCTTTGATTGACTTAAGTAGAGGTTAGCTAGCTTGATCAGCGATTGCATGCAATCAAACAAAAACATCTTCCTTATGTAACAGAAAACAGAAAACATCATATCCTTGGCTCAATATGTACTGACATATTCAGTCAGCTGCTAATAGGCTATCAGGATCCTAGCTCTTTAGGAGGCTAAGACATTTGGAGCTTCAGTTTGTAAAACGTTGGATAATTGGGTTTTAAAGTTCCAGGGCAAAAACAGTAATAAACGAGATGCAAAAGCACATTCCGAGCTGCTTCTCAGATTGTTTGAAAGGGACAGAGGAAAGTGATGGAAGCACACCTAGCCTAATGTTTAGCACAAGTAACACTTGTTTCTTGGACGAAAAGCATTTATATTTGCAGGGCTTTTGATCCATCCCATTCATACTTTTTTCTCCTAAATGGATAGTTTGGTGTCTTGTAGTTCTGTTGCAGAACTGCAAGATGTCCTGCTCTGAGAGCCTGTCACAGGTGAGCATCTAAAGGCAGAACTAAACATTAGAACAGATACAGGGGCTGCCACTGAAAGCAGCAGCTTTGCATCCTGTCCTTTTCCTTTCCCTGGCAATGTTTTATGATGTAAAGCACAGGGTATGACATCATTACCTTGTTGCAGCATGATGACATCACACCACACATGAGCATCCTTAGACATTGAGAGCAGCGGTGAACAGGGGACTGTGTGTGTGGTTGTGCTTGTGTGTCAGAGGCATACGTTTGTGTGAATATGATGTGTAAAGTGAAAAGAGTGTGCTTTAGCCACACTAGGTTTGGGGTACGGTACGTGTCTTTCTATCACTTCCCTAGAGAGAATGCTGTCCTTGGAAAAGAGGGGAAGACCCTACACCCTGTTTTAAACAGCAGCAAATTTTTGAAGTGTATCCAAGTGCATGCAGAACTTCTGATTACAAAAAAAGGTCAAAATTCACACGGCTCTTTCAAATACCCTCCCCCCACCTCCAATGGCTCAAAATTTATACAGGATAGAATGAAAGGAGGGTTCTACTCCTCCCTCAGTCTCTCTAGCTATATGTTCCTCCCAGTATCCCATGTTTCATTGTCCCTGACTGCCTTCTCCAGCCTTTTATTTCCTCCTGGCACCTACCCACCTAAAGTACTCGGTCCATTTCCATCATGCTTGGCCTTCAAAACATGACATAAATGATGCATTGTGTTGGAAATGGACCAGCTGGCTAGTATGCAAGCAAAATTATTGGGGTGGAAACCAGCTTCAGTAGATTGATTTCAGTGAGTCTACTTCAAGTGCAACCTAGTTGAATGTTACCTGTTGTTTGTTTACATGTTACATTATATAACATGCTTACAATCTGTACTTTGACTGGGGTGCTGGAAGAAAACAAAAAAGGGAGGGGGTGGTAAGGAACCAATGGAAACAAGCTGTTACTGTCATGATCCACAAGGACACCTGCCACTAGGTTCCTGGTTCCCAGGCAAGCAGGGTGGCGTGGGAGTCAGCACCTTGGAGAGAGTTCAAGGTGAAGGCTCAACGTAGTGCTGCTGAAGCTGAGTCCAAACGCCCAGGTGATCTCGCCAAGGTCCTGGGATAACTGCCTGGGGTTTATAGCTGGGCTAGGTAGTCATTTACTGGTGGCCCCACCCCTTGAGCGCTACCTCATAGCCAGTGGAAAGGCTGGTGACTTCTTCTGCAGCTGCTGGTTCCTTGGGGATAATGGGGCTTCCAGCTGCACAGATAACTCTTCCGGGCTCTCTTGATCCCCTGAGCAGTCTAAAAATGCAAGAAGGGCCTTTACACTCGCCAGAAGCTCGGCTCTGCCCTTGCCGGTCCTGGAAGGAGCCTTTTAAAAAGCCCCATATGCTCAGAGACTTTGCGCCTGTTCAGTGGGGGAGATAGGTAGCCCAGAACACTTATTCTTTAGATGTCCCTTTTATGAAGAGGCACGTAGTAAGACCATTGTTCCCCTACTGGTGAGGCTTGCTGACCTCCCGGAAAAGCAAAAATTTGACCTTTTCCTGTTAGGCAAAGATCAGAAGACAACCCGAATGGTGGCCAGATTCTGTGTACAGATCTGTAGGTGCAGACAATCTCCCAACTCAAACTAGTTTGTTAAGAAAATCCCCAAACTTGGTTCCATGGGTGACTCTGGGTCAGCTCCCTGCGGTAGTTTATTGTTGTACATTGTTTTTAAATTTATTGTTGTACATTGTTTTAATTGTTTTCCTTCTGTGACGGTACCCCTGAGTGTTTTTTATAAGCTGGTCTCCGACCGTAATAAATTATCTATCTATCCCCTGAGCAGTCTGTGGCTCAGCCATTGGAGTCTAGCAGTCCCTGGGCTCTGGTATTCCTGGAAATGCAGAAGGGATGGACCAGGGAGTTAGATGCATCTTCCTCAGAGCTGCAGTTCCTTGAGGTTGTTGCTTCCAAAGTCTGGGGTCTAGTTTGGTGCCATGACATTTACATGTACAGTGGTACCTCGGGTTACAGACGCTTCAGATTACGGACTCTGCTAACCCAGAAATAGTACCTCGGGTTAAGAACTTTGCTTCAGGATGAGGACAGAAATTGTGTGGTGGCGCCATGGCAGCAGCGGGAGGCCCCATTAGCTATAGTGGTGCTTCAGGTTAAGAATAGTTTCAGGTTAAGAACCGACCTCCAGAACTAATTAAGTTCTTAACGTGAGGTACCACTGTACTTAGGCCTTGTTTCTTTGGGGAATGGCAACCGAAGGGTCCAGGCAAATCGGTCATGGTTTTGAGCTGAGATTTGAAGGAAAGTAGGAATGGTGCACCGCTCTAGGTGCTTTAGGAGAGAATTCCAGATGTAAGATGCAGTAAGGGAGAGGAGGAAAGCAAATATTCTTCATTTGGAGCTGAGATCATAAATTGCTCTTGAAAAGCATCTCATAATTCTTCGTAAGAATGAATATCCTCCTCGCATAAGGGTAGCAATGCCATGTATTCATACTCTCGTATTTCCTATGCTTCCTGTTGTCTGGGTAGCTTGATGTACAGTGTTCAATTATGCACAGAATTAGCCAAATATACAGCTTCTTTTAAAAAATGGAAACTCGCAATCCAGAAAGAAAATTCTCCTTATCTTAGAACTGACCTTCCCACAGGCTGCGTATCCTGTAGCACAACTGAAAATGTGCATGATAACAGGGAAGTCCAGCTACTTTTGGGTTGGTGCCAAGCACTAATTTCATTTCCCACTCCCTTCCAATAACACTCATGTGCAAAAGAAGTTGGACGCGGCAAACAAAACATTGAAACGGTGCTGCTTAGAAGTTAATCAAAACATCAATAAGTCATAACATCTGGAAGGCATCATGCAACTAGTGACGTCAGGAGGTTGTCAGATGTTTGCTGTTTTGTAGTGGTTTGTAATATTTGTTGAACAAGGGCTTTTACTAAGTTGATGTGTGAAGCATTTTAACACTTTCTCTTCAGGAAAGACTGGGAGATTTAACCAAAAAAAGAGACTGACTTGGTTGGTGACGATATATTTTATATTGGCAAACACGTGTTCCCAAAGTCATGTTTGCCAAGAAAAAACAAATGTAGGAATACAGAGCGAAGGTTTAGGGGGGACTCAGCAGTGGGGAGGAAGGGATGCTTCATGTACTGTATCTGCTGGTTCTTCCCTACATTCCACCTTCTAATTCCACAGAAATTCACAATTCCACAGAAATACAGAAGGCTACTGATGCCCTCCACCCCACATGACCTCCTTCCAAAGGAAGTCAAATCTGGGTAAGTGTTGTGTCCCTGGAATTACTCTCAGACTTACTCTTAGGTACATCATCATCATCGTAATAATAATATATTATTTATACCCCACCCATTTGGCTGGGTTTCCCCAGCCACTCTGGGCGGCTCCCAACAGATTAAAAAACAGAATAAAACAGCAAATACTAAAAACATCCCTAAATAGGGCTGCCTTCAGATGTCTTCTAAAAGTCAGATAGTTGTTTATTTCCTTGACATCTGACGGGAGGGCGTTCCACAGGGTGGGCGCCGCTACTGAGAAGGCCCTCTGCCTGGTTCCCTGTAACCTCACTTCTTGCAGTGAGGGAACTGCCAGAAGGCCCTCGGAGCTGGACCTCAGTGTCAGGACAAAACAATGGAGGTGGAGACGCTCCTTCAGGTATACTGGGCCGAGGTATTGGTACCAGACAGCTTGGCAGAAGCTTTATGAGAAAAGTGGGTGTTGAGAAAAAATTCGAAGGAATGCTCAGCAGATCCTCAACAAACTCATTAAAAATGTATGAGCATGGTTGGACATCTCTCCGAAGGCTTGGAACCTTAAAACTGGCTGTTCTGCACTGTTTTCAAGATATTTTAAAAAGTTGTTATATAATTGTGTCTAATTGTTGTCTCTTTTATTATAAGCTGTCTTGGGCATTTTTTTTGGATATATGCATTCCATAAGAAAACATGCCGCTTATTTCTTGTGGTAGAACAGTGATGTCCTTCTCTTCTAAGCAACTGTTCATGCTTAAATCTATTAGCTAACTTTGTTATTCAAACACATAGCACATCCCCAGCACTGGCAAGGTTTCACGTTTTGCTCTTTGTAAAACTACGATTTGCCAATTGAAACGTCCTCTAGTGTTCAGGCAACACTGTGTACCTAAAGCCTGACAGGTTATCTTCTCTCCCGTCAGGAATGCTCCTTCTTTAACTGAACCGTGGAACAAACTGATTTTCACAAAGGGGTGACCTCCAACATCCCTTCAAACATTACCATCTGTAACCCTGCATAAAATGTAGCATTTACAGTCTGCAGTCATATAAGGGGTGGCTGGCTAAGGTACCATGCACGTGTATTCTTCCTTTAACAAATGTATACATGGGCATGGCATTCTTGTTAAGAATGCTTGTTATGAATTCTCTACCTGCCATTAGGTTCCCCAAGAAGAAAAATTACATTGGGAGTGGACTTAAAACGTAAATATGCAGAAATATAGATTACGTCTGCAAAAACTGTGGCCCCTCATGCCCAACACAACCCCTTAAATATGTACTGTGGCCTCCTAAGTGCTCAAAACACACACTCTGCTCCAAAAACAGGACACTTCTCAAGCAGGTCATCATACCTGGCTGGAAGGCTGTGTTTTACTTGGTAGGTGTAAAGTTGCGCAGGCCAGATATACATTCCCAGAAGAGGGACAACTGGGCACTGCCCCAGGGCAAAATCAGACCCTGATGCTATGCCATTACTGACACTGCCAGAATAAACTTTTCAAATCAGGGTGTGATTAATGTGTTGTGTATACCTGATGTCATTCGCCAATGAAATTAATTAGCATGGTTGACTATGGACAGTGGCGCATTCTGGCTCTTGTGGGTTTCCTGCATAAATAAATTTGATGACATGCGTTAAATATGGTATTATAATAACTGTGTTTCCTGCCTCCCAATGCAAACATAGTTTCAAAGGGGTCATTTGTTCCTTCTATCCAGAATTCTAGGAAGTAATGAACAGCACAATTCTGTGAATACCTACTCAGAGATAAGTGTCCACAGAATTGCATGCAAGACTAAGTTCATATATGGTTCATGATGGATGTGCAGAATTTAGAGTGCAATCCTATACAGGTTTCGGAAGTAAGTCTCGTTACATTCTATAGGACTTAAGATTAGTAGGTATAGGATTGCAACTTTTTCTTGCACTGGCTTCTTGACACAACATAATGGATTGTTTTCTTGTGTTCTTGAAATAGAAAGCTTTGCTTTTGGACAACTATAGCTTATAGTGGCCTGGTATGCCACATTACAATAAACCACAGCTTAAAAACACACTACAGTTTAATGTAGGGGTCACCAACCTTTGTGGGTCCATGGGCAAACTGGCCAACCAGGGAAGTGTGTGACCACCACACACACACCACAAGCAAATACACATTACATCCTGTTTTCTTGGCTAGAAAAGAATGCTTCCTTCAAACCTAATTTCCCTGTGGGTGTCACAAAAGGCTGCTGAATGTGCCTGTGCACATTTCTGGTTTAATGTGAAGCCTGCTGGTGACCACAGCTCAAAGGTGTCCATGGAACTAATGGGAGTTGGATCCACTTAGATCAAGGGTGGCTAATCTGTGGCCCACCAGATATTGTGAAACTCCAACACCCTTCAGTCCCAGCCAGAATGGCCAATGGTCAAAGATGGTCAAATTTTATGGAAACTGTAGTTTAGCCACCACCAAAGAGCTCCACAAAATTGTGGTAGATCATCTGCTCAACTTGCAGAAGGCTGAATCTGTAGGTAAGACTCGGGGAAACCCCTGGAGAGCTGTGCCCAATCAGTGTCAAAAATGCAGAGCAAGATGGTTGGCTGGTCTGACTTAGGCAGCTCTCTGTGTTTTCATTTCTCCCTGTGTTTTCATTTCTCCCCCGCTACTGCTGCTGCCTTCCATGGTTGGAAGAAGACAGATTCCAGCTTGTTGCATTGTCCAAACCTGGGGCTGTAGTTTGCTTGTCTCCAAACAAACCATGAGTGGCAACCAAGATTTGTCCTTGGCTTATGGCTTATGGTTTGGTTTGGTTGGGGGAAACAAACTACAGTGGTACCTTGTGTTAAGAACTTAATTCATTCTGGAGGTCCATTCTTAACCTGAAACTGTTCTTAACCTGAGGTACCACTTTAGCTAATGGGGCCTCCTCCTCCTGCTGCTGCTGCGCTGCCACCACACAATTTCTGTTCTCATCCTGAAGCAAAGTTCTTAACCTGAGGTACTATTTCTGGGTTAGTGGAGTCTGTAACCTGAAGCGTCTGTAACCCGAGGTACCACTGTACTGGTGTGACTCTGCTTTGTTTTGCTTGTGGTGCAACTGCAAGAAGAGTAAGGGAGGAGTGCCATGAAAACTTTTAAGCGTCACACACCAGCTTGCTACCCGTTTGCATTAAACCATCGTTTGCTTTAAAACTATGGTTTAGTGTGATGTGTGAATTGGGTCATTGTGTTACATTTCTTACATTGCAAGTGTTTAATTTTTTTTTACAGAAAATGACCAATATCTGTCCATCTAACCATTCTCCTTTCAGCCAACCTTTAGCCATTTATGCTGGATACTCATTAATAGTGTCCGTGACAAAGCAACAGCACTGCTGGTTGCATGGTGCTGTAGCTGCTAGTAGAAACGTCACATATCAGCCTTCAATTTAGAAGGGCAAGGGTTCTGAAAAAGAAAACATTCCAAGAGCCGAAGATAAACAGCATGAGACTCGCACCGCAACCTCTGCAAGAGAAAAATGTGAAGGAGTGTTGGAAAGCTCTGAAGAGTGACAGAGGGAATCTGACAAGTTTTTATTTCGAGTTGGTTCTGAAGATTCTCATTAAAGCTTGAGATCAGCCTCCTTGATAGGCAAGCTCCCCACTCCTCCTACCCGATGCCCTGTATGAAGGTCCTGCCCAGGTCTCACCAAGCTTTTCATGCCCTCTCCAAGCACATTGGCCCCCTCTATGAGATTTCAATCTCCAGTCAAGCCAGCCTCTTCTTCATTCACAGCAGCTAAACCTCTATAATGGGCAAATGCTCTTGAAAATACCTGATGGTTATTATACAGGTGAGAAGATGTTTGGACCTAGAAACAGCTTGATTCTCTAACTCAGGTGTGGGGAACCTGTGGTTCTCCAGATGTTGCTGCACTCCAATTATCCCTGACCATTGTCCATGTTGGCTGGGGCTGTTGGGAGTCCTCAGGAAGGTCTTCTCAACCCTACTCTAGCTGCAGATTGGGTAGCAATGGCCAGTTCAGCATCTCTCTCTCCCCCTCTGTGTATGTTTGTGTGTGCATGAAAGCTGGAGATGCCTGCAAAAATATCAGTTGCATCTGCTCTTAGTGACATACATGTATAAATGCCATATATGCTGTTGGTGTACATTACTACTACCCATTTTAAAATATGGTTTCAGCTGAAAGAACATGGATACAGACTCTTCTCCTCTCATCAGTTCTGTATTATCACTGTGTCACCATGACATCTTTGCTTGTGATAAGATGCTGGCACAGTAATTGCTGGATGTTTTCTTGTTATCATGCAACACACTTTAGCCTAAACACATATTTCTTACAGCATGAAAGTATTCTCCGTAGTTTTGTGGTGAATCCTGCCTTAGCACTCTTCTCAAAACAGTCGCAAGGTAATAAGAGCTTTCGATTTCTGTGTTGGCAGCTGCCTAGAAAAAGCTCTTACATAGAATCATAGTTGGAAGAGACCACAAGGGCCATCGAGTCCAACCCCCTGCCAAGCAGGAAACACCATCAGAGCACTCCTGACATATGGTTGTCAAGCCTCTGCTTAAAGACCTCCAAAGTAGGAGACTCCACCACACTCCTTGGCAGCAAATTCCACTGTCGAACAGCTCTTACTGTCAGGAAGTTCTTCCTAATGTTTAGGTGGAATCTTCTTTCTTGTAGTTTGGATCCATTGCTCCGTGTCCGCTTCTCTGGAGCAGCAGAAAACAACCTTTCTCCCTCCTCTATGTGATATCCTTTTATATATTTGAACATGGCTATCATATCACCCCTTAACCTCCTCTTCTCCAGGCTAAACATGCCCAGCTCCCTTAGCCATTCCTCATAAGGCATCGTTTCCAGGCCTTTGACCATTTTGGTTGCCCTCCTCTGGACACGTTCCAGTTTGTCAGTGTCCTTCTTGAATTGTGGTGCCCAGAACTGGACACAGTACTCCAGGTGAGGTCTGACCAGAGCAGAATACAGTGGCACTATTACAACCACTATTTAGAAGTTTTCTATACTTCTATACATGGTGAAGGCCATGGAGATGTCACACCAAGCACTAATACAAAAGTCAACTTGAGCATATAGCATGACTTGCATTTACAATCCGTAATCATAAGTCTTTTACCATTATCAAATATTTTGCTAATCTTTTTACAGCCTTTATTGTTTGCAGCCACAAGAGGCAGTGATGGCCACCAACCGGGATGGCTTTAAAAGAGGGTTATACAAATCCATGAAGGATAAAGCTATCAATAGCTACTAACCCTGATGGTGAAGTTCTGCCTCCAGGGTCGGAGCTGGTATGCTTCTGAGTACCAGTTGCTAGAACCAGAGTGTCCTTGCAGTTAGGTGCTGCTTGCATGCTTCCTATAGGCATCTGGTTGGACACCATGAGAACAGCCGCTGGACTAGACGTGCTACTGTCCTGATCCAGCAGGCTCTTCTTACATTCTGTGTTCTTCTTATTGTTAAGAGCACTTAGTTCAAGGAGAAACAACCTGTTTACCACAACTGGCATACTGGGAATGTGTCAGCTGAAGGTTGCTTTGCACCTGGTGTTGCAATCGTGCTTGCCACAGCTACTCAAGTCTTTGCAAAAATAAACAGATAAGAGCGAGGTAGAGATATGAATCTCCATAACAAACACTGGGCATGCATCAGTGCATCAGAGCCAATCATGGTTCATTGACACGCGCACTTCTTGCATATCCCCAAATATTTGGAGATGTTCATTTCTCTTTCACAGATGTAGCTGCACCAAACAAGTTGGCTGCTAAGTGGCTCTGTACAGTTTTGTACAGGGGAGTGTTGCTGTTGGAGGAGGTACTTAATCCTTCCATTTGCACCATTTTCCTGATCTAAATCACCCTCCTCCCAAAGCTGCTTTGGTGCCTGTATGCTTTTCCGTGTGTGACAATTAGAAGCTTCAAGCAGGCATGGCCAAACTTGGCCCTCCAGCTGTTTTGGGACTACAACTCCCATCATCCCTAGCTAACAGGATCAGTGGTCAGGGATGATGGGAATTGTAGTCCCAAAACAGCTGGAGGGCCAAGTTTGGCCATGCCCGGCTTCACGGAATGCGGGGGGGGGGTATTTAGACTGGGAAAATGGTGTTTATGAAGAGCTAAGGACCTCGTCCTCCAATGCTATTCCCCAGCTCTGCTTCCTCAGTGTCTGCTTTAAGCCCCCCCCCCCAATATTTCAGATCTCCCAGCATTTAATTTACTTTGGACTTGAGTGTGCAAGCTCCTAAGAACTTCTTGCCTCTAATGTATTTTTTGGAATAAACTTGCAAACTTGGAAAGTGATGTGGCAAACAGCCGTTATAATTTAAAGGATTATACCTAGAAGTGTTTCATTTGAATGAAGCAAAGGGCATGTGTCTTTCTCTACCCATACTGAAAGATGCACACAAGTTTTGTTTTTTTTTAAAAAAAGAGTGATCTTCTGGATCAAATGTGAGTTGTAGTCAAAAGTAAGATCCTGAACAAAGACAATGTTTTCTTGGCCTCCCTCCACAGCAAATGGTTTATAACTCCCAGGTCAAGGCAGTGTGAGATAGTAGCAGTCAGCGTCTTAGTCTTAGAATAGGAAAACCTGGATTCCAGTTGCTACTCAGCCATGAATCGTCTCCTAGCCTAGCTTCCCAACGTGCAGATAAAACTAGAAATCCTACATACAGTGTTCTGAGCATCTTGGAGGAAAGGTAGAATAGAAATGAAATAGGATGTAGATTAAACAAATACCGTATATTTCGCTCTGTAAGACGCACCAGACCACAAGACACACCTAGTTTTTGGAGGAGGAAAACACGAAAAAAAATATTCTGAATCTCAGAAGCCAGAACAGCAAGAGGGATTGCTGCGCAGTGAAAGCAGCGATCCCTCTTGCTGTTCTGGCTTCTGTGATAGCTGCGCAGCTTGCATTCGCTCCATAAGACACACACACATTTCCCCTTACTTTTTAGGAGGGAAAAAGTGAGTCTTATAGAGCAAAAAATACAGTACTTTAGAGTACTGATGCTCAGAATCATGTTGCATGTGTCCATTTACCAATACGGTAAATATATTTGGATATATTTCAAGCATCATTTACACGCTAGAATGAGGATCAAGGGTACCCCACTGGAAAATGACATATGACTATTCAGCTAAAGCAATCCAGGCATACTATTGTACCTGTCAACCTTAGATCATTGTCTGACTCTGGAAAATAAATGCTCACTACTTTTTTACAGCCTTCCAACAGCTAATCTCTAAGCGGATTTTTTTTTTAAAGGAAAAAGAAAAACCTGTGACTGATCGTAAATGTCTGCCATCAAGAATATAAACATGTCCATCCTTATCAGTGTATTTTAAGAGGCATTGGAAGGCGGGGGGCGCTTGAGTTTCATTCCTGGCTTCTAGGAATGCAACAGTCTCAAGTAATATAATTAGCAGTCATCCTTGCCTCTGATAGTTCTCAGCCTTAGAGGGGAAAAATGAAGGAAAGAAGAAATATATAGACACCGATGGTTGTTTTCTTTTGATAAAACCTCCCATGTTTTATAAGTATGTCACACCAGGTTCAAAGGCACAGATTACATGTGCAATTGCATATCTTCCTACGTGTGAAGTGCAGAGTGGAAAGCAAGGAGCCAGGCTTGCTAGGAGAAGTGGTAAACGGGTGTTTTCAGAGGCTGGGCAGATATTCCCGGAAACTGTTGACATCAACAGCTAGTTAAAGTGAGCTGTGAACAGAACAGCTTTTACCCAGGGGTGGAATTCCAACTCAAGAGGTTGGTAGGCCCCTACCTCTGACACATGGCAACCAAGACATTCTGTCCAATTTCGGCTGTTCGTGACCTGTCATTCAATATTTAGCAGGCAGGCCAAGACCCTTGAGGTCCCTTCCAACTCTACAATTCTTTGACAGGACATAAAATCTGAGGTTTTTCCAGAGCCTGCTGTGCTCTATTTATTGGGGATGTCTAAATAATATTTTGGACAAAACAACTGAAACTGAGTTTTCTAAATATTTCGATAACCAAAAACAAGTCAAAGGTTATATTTACTAATGCCTCAAGATAATACCTAAGAATGGTGGGTCTGTCTTTTAAGATAAGTAGGAAGGCCAGACTCTCCCCCTTGGGCTATCCATTCACTCTACCTCTGGCTTAAATCAAGCATTTCATAGAATGCTGCCTAGTCAGGTGGGATGAAACACCAACATTGAATAAAAGGCCACCTAATCATGACAGTTGGGATGCGGGTGGCGCTGTGGGTTAAACCACAGAGCCTAGGACTTGCTGATCAGAATGTTGGCGGTTCGAATCCCTGCGACGGGGTGAGCTCCCGTTGCTCGGTCCTTGCTCCTGCCAACCTAGCAGTTTGAAAGCACGTCAAAGTGCAAGTAGATAAATAGGTACCGCTCCAGTGGGAAGGCAAACGGCATTTCCATGTGCTGCTCTGGTTTGCCAGAAGCAGCTTAGTCATGCTGGTCACATGACCCGGAAGCTGTACGCCGGCTCCATCAGCCAATAAGGCAAGATGAGTGCCGCAACCCCAGAGTCGGCCACGACTGGACCTAATGGTCAGGGGTCCCTTTACATCTTTAATATTGACAGTTTAATAAAAGTAGAGACATCACCTTGCCAACAAAGGTCCGTAGAGTTAAAGCCATGGTGTTCCCAGTAGTGATGTATGGAAGTGAGAGCTGGACCATAAAGAAGGCTGATCGCCGAAGAATTGATGCTTTTGAATTATGGTGCTGGAGAAGACTCTTGAGAGTCCCATGGACTGCAAGAAGATCAAACCTATCCATTCTTAAGGAAATCAGCCCTGAGTGCTCACTGGAAGGACAGACCGTGAAGCTGAGGCTCCAATACTTTGGCCACCTCATGAGAAGAGAAGACTCCCTGGAAAAGACCCTGATGTTGGGAAAGATTGAGGGCACAAGGAGAAGGGGACAATAGAGGACGAGATGGTTGGACAGTGTTCTCGAAGCTACAAACATGAGTCTGATCAAACTGTGGGAGGCAGTGGAAGACAGGAGTGCCTGGCGTGCTCTGGTCCATGGGGTCACGAAGAGTCGGACACGACTAAACGACTAAACAACAACAACAAACATTTTCTGTGCTTCATCTTTGATTCTGCCAACTTAACGACAAGATCAAATTGTGCTTCGTGAATGTATAAACGCCTATTACGGATGATGACTCAGGTCCTTGAGTTTTTCAATTTCATTCTTGGGATGGCAGTGGAACCTGGATAGAGAGGTGGTTGATTGCTATCTGTCTTCAGGGGCAGGGGACAGGAGTGATGAAATGTAGGAAAAGTTGGAAGGAATCCCTCTTGTTTGGCTAGAATGTGTCCCTGAACTGTGGTATCTCCTCGCCGTCCCCACTAAAACTTACTGATTCTGCCTTGCTGAAATGTCACGTTGATGAGGCTGAACGCTGTTTGTTTGTTGGGGGGTGGGAGTGATTGAAGTGCAGGAAAAGTGTGGTGGGTGAATGACCGGGTGGCTGCAGAAAGATTTGGAAAGCAGCTACCTTAGGAAACCATGGGTGATAGAGACGAGAGCTCAGAAAAGGGTAAGCCAAGGAGAAAGCAGGGTTGCGACAACATGACGTGAAGGTCAAAAGCAGGCAGGCAGGCAAGACGAGATGAGGAGTGGGGGGCTGGATGCTGTGTGTTAAGGGCAGTGCCTTTCAGCCTTGACTTCCCCAATGTCGGCGGACTACAACTCCCATCAGCCCCATCTAGGAATGATGGCACTTGTTGTCCAACAGCATCTGAGATTGGGGCCCAAGGTTGAAGAAGCCTGGGTTTGGGAGCCAAGGTGTCACATGGTTACTGGGTTTCTGAGGTGGGGATTCTTGTCTGTTTTCCCACTGTCACTGCATTATTGTGATTCGGGCACATTAAAATGGAGCGGCGATGACAAGGGCTGAAAAAAATGTAGCAGGTTCTGTTGGTCACCAGCTCTCAAAAGCCAATGGGATGAGTGTATTGAGTTACTTTAAATGCCACTTTTTTCAGAGTAATTTGCATATATATCTAAATATATGTATACACACCACCATTTGGGGAGGGGAGAACTGATCCTCCTCAAAAAGCCTGAGCTCACTAGCTAGTATCCCATGAATATACAGTGTCCCGCCCTCTTCTTGATCCATCATAATAATAAGCATTTTACTGCTCTGTTGGTTAGAGTATGCCAAGGTTGCAGTTCAATCCCCAAGTGGGACAGTTGCATATTCCTGGGTTGGACTAGATGATCCTTAGGGTCCCTTCCAACTCTAGAATTCTATGATTCTATGACTTGGAGTTCACTGTACTTTGATCCTGTAGAAATCAACGAGGCTTCAGCCACGACAACCAACTTTTCACATTGATTTCAATGACATCCAAGTTCAGCTATCTTAGCCTCCTCCTCATAACATGAGATCTTCTTTCCCAGTCTTACAGCAGTTCCACCCCCACTTCCACAGGTCCATTGGAAACTGTCACAATCTTACATGGCACTTCAAAAGGGAGTGAGAGCAACAAAATTAAATAAGCATCCGGTCCTCAGCTGGTGAAAAATTTGGAAGAGTGAAAGCATTAGCACACAACTGCCGACCCTAATTTTAGAAATGGAGTTATAAGCC
Organism: Podarcis bocagei; assembly: GCF_964188305.1. Lineage (NCBI taxonomy): Eukaryota > Metazoa > Chordata > Lepidosauria > Squamata > Lacertidae > Podarcis > Podarcis bocagei. The sequence continues at coordinate 23,949,427 of NC_138134.1, read as the reverse complement.
ACACGCTTAGAAGGAATGTTGAAAATCATTAAGATTCAAAAGCTCGTCTCATCCTTGTTGTGAGATTAAAAGACCTGCTTTACATTTCAAACTACATCAGATTTATGTTAATGTAATTGCCAAGTCCTCCCCACCACAAAGAATCCTGTGATTTATAGCTTGCCTCTTTTTTAGAGCTACCCCACCCAAATCTCAGGGTTGTGGGTCTGAGCTCCACATTGGGCAAAAGATTCAAGCATCGCAGGGGGTTGTACTAGAGGACCCTAGTGATGCCATCTGCAGATCTATGATTCTATGATTTCTACAGCTGATGGTAGAAATGGTTTTCAAACTAACTTTAAGCCTATAGGGCAGATATGGCAACACATGAGCTTTAATTAGCTTTGACCTAGTAGGAAGGTTCTTTATGCGCCTGCCAAGGACTATGTTTGCAATGGATTTAAGCTTTTCTTGCAACTTATTTTCGCAATCCAGCTCTGTGGATCTCTATCGTAGAGGCTGACATTCAAAACATGTTCAGGTTGCAATCCTATCTACATCTACCATCAACTGGTTCAACAGGCAGCAGCCAGGTTGGTGGCTGGGATTCTGTTTAGAATTCATATACCCTTGTTTTGAAATAGCTTCACTGGTTGCCACTTTTTTTCTGGGCCCAATTCAAGGTGCTCAGCGTCTGAAGCCCTAAATGGCCTAGACATCTGAAGGCAGCTCTGTTTAGGGAAGCTTTTAATGTTTGATGTATTACGGTATTTTAATATTTTGTTGGAAGCTACCCAGAGTGGCTGGGGAAGCCCAGCCAGATTGGGGGGTATAAATAATAAGTTATTATTATTATTATTATTATTATTATTATTATTATTATTAGGGCGAGCTGCCCACAGGGGCAGGGTGAGCCACTGCTGTGTGTCCCAGGGGAGCACCGCAGCGAGCATCCCAGGGGCACGGCGTCCACGGCAAGGGTCCCAGAGGGGTGGGACGGTAATGTCACCCCCCTCAGGGATGACACCTGGGGTGGACCGCACACACCGCACCCCCTTCCTTCGCCAGTGTCTCTTGGTACTACCACTGACCTCAGAAGTTTGTGGCGATTGTGGCCTGGGAAAGGGCATTCTTTCTGGCAGCTCCTAGATTATGGAATTCCATCCCCACAGAGCTGAGTTGGGCGCCTTCGTTATATAGTTTCTAACATACATTGAAGAAACACCTTTGACACCTGAAATAGGTGTTTTCAGGACTCGCCCTATTCCCGAGACTGTAATTTGTTTTAAACTGTTTTTAATATGGATTTTTAAATGGCTGCAACCTGTTCTGGGTTCTGTAACCTGCAGAAGGGTGGGGGATATATAATAATTATACCACCTATCGAGTAAGGTCCACTGAACTCAGACTGAACACTTCTAAGAAAACATGTGATTTAAAAGTAAGTTTAGAACAGGGGTGAGGAACCAGCATATCATGATTTGAGTTTCGGGGAGAAAACTATTTCAATTACATTAAAATTGTATAATCCTAGCAAAATATTATTGGGGGTGGGCAGCTGAATCCACTCTCATCACCAGGCATAAAGCACTGCTGTCAGATCATTTGCTCCATTTAACTTGCATTTGTTTGGCTGAAGATGAGCAGCTATAACATTCAGCAGACGCTCCCTCCCAAATCAGGTGTGTTGCTTTGTTTTTCCTCTGTGACGCAGCCTGAAAGCAAACTGCCTCCTCTCCAGGATAAGCGAAGCCCGGTATAATCACAAACAAAGTGTGCTTATCACCACCCTCATTTTCTAGATGCGCTAGTTGACCCACTTTGCTCGGGATCATCAACGGCATCTTCACCCACCATGTGTGGGACCACACCCACCTTCTTCAGATTTTTCAAATGTTGTGGCAACTTTTAAAAAACTGAAATGAGCAGCAGTACAGCTTGCAAGTTAATTTCAGAAAGGTTAAGAAATAAATAAAACAAATCTTCTTAAGGGCACACAACAAACCGGCCTCGCCATCTTAAGTACTGCAAACCAAATTAAGGTGGTCAAGGTATTTGACTCTGTTTCTATTCCTAGTCCTCGGCACTGTCCTGGACCGCAAGTGCTTGGACCACGAAGTAGGGACAGCCCCGCCAGAGAAAATGCCAGCAATTTTTCACCACCTTGCCAAAATACTAACACCTCCCCTTGGGTGAGGAAACAGCCCCTAAGGCAACCCCCAAAGCATGCCAAGGGAGCGGCCCAGGAGCCGGACTTCCCTGAAGGATAAAAATGCTTCACCTCACATTGCTGTGAAAGAAGCAGAGGGCATAAGCTTTGAAAACGGGTTGTACTTTCTAACAGAAGAAAGAAGAAAATCACTATTGCAATCTTGTGCTGATGCAAAAATAATAAGGCTCAGGGGGGAAAAGGGATGTGGAAATATATAATTTTGTTTGACTGAGAGTGATGTTCTCTCCTACAGTCAATAGCACCTCCTTTCAATCTTTAGGGACACATCCCCCTGGGTGATTAAAATAGTTTCCAGTCACCCCCTCCCCTCACCTGCCAGACGTCGGTCTCTTGTGGTCTTCCAAATAGCGTCCAAGGCTCTGGTCGTGGAATTTCTGATATGATCACTGAACGATCTCCTCAGAGGAGCTCTCACTGGGTGGTGATCCATAATGCGGAGAAGAAAATGTCACGTCCACAACAGAAAAAGATACATCACCATCTTTCCAGTCGGGCCTCAGGAGAAAGGGACAGTCTCTGCTTAGCTATTTCCCGGATATTCTTTCTGCAAGGTGGGTCCATTGCTTAGGAAAGGTTTACCACCAGTCGTTCTCTCCTCCTCCCCCCCCACCTTTCAAGATTCAGGCATTGCAGTTCCCCTCGCTGCAGACACAGGGAAGCGCAGAGACTGCAGCAGGCAACCTACTGGCAAGCTGCCAGAGTCAGGGCTGCTGCTGCCGCTCCTGCCCGCCACATCTGGAAAGGCTTACCAATGAGCTAATGAGATGATACTCTCATTTAGATCTGGAGCTTTAGCAGGGGGAATAGCCAGAGGTCTCAGGCTTCCTGGCTGAGGGAAACAAAACATGCTGGGCTCGTCGCTTTCTCACACAAGCCCCGTTCTGAAAGGCCTTTCTGCAAAAGCTGACAGTTCAGGTGATCTTTCATTTCCAAGGGGAGGTGGGCACTAAAAGAGAACGAGATAGGAAGCACCGGCCCTTTCCTGATTACAGCCTGTTTGTTTTGCTTCTCGTGGTCTCCCCCCACCTCCCTCTCTCCTTTCTTTCCACATGATTTGAAACGCCTCTCACAGTCTTCCAGGCTTGGGTCCTCTTTTCTGAAGCCTCAGACTGCCTGGCAGTGCCGAGGGCCCCTGCCCAGATGTCCTTTCCATGGCACCTTCGTGATCTTTGCTTGCAGTGCAGCCATATGCAACCCCACCTTCAACTACTGTTTGCGCCCGCAAAAGTTTTGGGGTGGCCACACTTCTTCATTTCTATTACAGTGGTACCTTGGGATAAAAACTTAATTCGTTCTGGAGGTCCGTTCTTAACCTGAAACTGTTCTTAACCTGAGGTACCACTTTAGCTAATGGGGCCTCCCGCTGCTGCCACACCGCTACTGCGCGTTTTCTGTTCTCATCCTGAAGCAAAATTCTTAACCCGAGGTACTATTTCTGGGTTACCGGAGTCTGTAAGCTGAAGCGTATGTAACGTGAAGCGTCTGTAACCCGAGGTACCACTGTATTTCTATTTATTAAAGTTATATCCAGTGCTGCTTTTTTTTTTTGAAAAAAGGGTGGGGAACTCACCACAAAGTTAGTTAGTTACAGTGGTACCTCGGGTTACATACGCTTCAGGTTACAGACTCCTTTAACACAGAAATAGTACCTCGGGTTAAGAACTTTGCTTCAGGATGAGAACAGAAATTGCGTAGCGGCGGCGCGGCAGCAGTGGGAGGCCCCATTAGCTAAAGTGGTGCTTCAGGTTAAGAACAGTTTCAGGTTAAGAACAGACCTCCAGAATGAATTAAGTACTTAACCCAAGGTACCACTGTAGTTAGTTAGTTAGTTAGTTTATTGCAGGCTCAGTCACACTGCCACCTCCTGCCCCAGGGCAGTGGTTAAATGTAAGATGTCATGAATTAACTCAAGCAGACAATGATTACAGATATACGTGGATTTTTGGTTCAGGCACTGGGTATATATTCATTCCAGCCCCAACCAGCCCCTCAATAAAATTATTTAATTTTAAAAAGGTAAGGGAACCCCCTGCTAAAAAAAAAAACCCCAAACACCCTGGTTATATCCATCCCTTCCTTTCTGAGGTTGGACAAAAAGACCACCAAGGTTCCTTCCAGCTCTAGAATTCTATTGGGATATATTTATTTCTATTGATTACATTTATATCCTCACTTTCCTCCGAGGTAGCTCAAGGTGGCATTGCATACTTCTCTTTCTTCGTCTTCCCATTTTATCCTCACAGCAGCCATGTGAGGTAGGCCAGGCTGAGAGGCAGGGACTGGCCAAGGTCACCCAGTGGGGATTAGAACCCTGGTCTCCCAGGTCACAGTCCAGTACTCTAACCACTACACCACACTGGTATACTAGGTGCACCAAAGGTCTGCTGAAGTATAGGGTACCTTTGCTATGGTCACTATGGACTGATTTATAGATGTGGGTGTTGTAGGCTGAAATGATGGCATGAATTTGCCCATCTGTGGACGCCCTAGATCTAGGGTTCGTGGGGAAGATTAGTGGAGAGGGTGAGCGCTCTGCACATGCTCAAAGGCTTTCCCCTCATTATTATTACTTCACAGATCCCAGGGTCAAACTCCATCTCTGAGCAAGCCAAGTTTCACCTATCAACCAAGGGACTGAAACGGAAAGGGCCATCTCTACTTGCAGTTGACACAAAGAATGGGCCTTATTCTGTGATAAGCATGTAGTTTAAGGGTGTGGGAAGGGAGACAGACTGGGAGGCAGAATATAAGTTCTGTGAGTGTACATATGCTCCAAATTTCCCTCCTTTGTTTAAAAATCCAATTAATTTATTTTCTTTTTCTTTTGGTGGGGAGAAACTTTAATGTGATTTGTCAGGATTATCTCACCATTCAGAAAACAAAATCTTATTTTCCCCTTAGCCTGGAAGGATTTTTTAAAAAGCATTCTGAGCAAAACTGCATTTTTAATAAGCTTGCTAGCAAGCAAGCAAGCAAACTCACAGATGCAGAGTGGCTTTTTTGCCGCCCAGACAGTGAACCACAAGAGCAATATCCTAGTTACAGATGTCGCCTGCAATCCCTGATGGCTCCATTGAGACAAAAGATAGAGTCAAGTCTCTTGTCTTTGCAGCCTAATGAAAGTGCCTTTGCTTGCTTACCCTGTGGAAATAATTGAAAAAAACAGTGCATCTCTCCAAAGGCAATATAATCCAATCACTCACTTTGATATAGCGGTAAAATGGATATGCCATCCATTGCTGCACATCAAGGCTTGATTATATTAGAGCCAAACCTGATATGCTACAGGGATCTACAAAGGAGATTGTATTAATATTGGTGCAGGTCGGGGGATTTTCAGTTCTGGCCAACATCTCTTCTCCCTTCTCTCCCACTCCCATATCATTTTCCCGAATGAAGTCGTTCTCCAAAAGCTGTTGTTTGTCCTTCCGGCGAAAACATATATCTCACTAAAGCAGCATTTAAAAACTTTCCTTTCAGTAAATATCATTCATTGGCTACCAATGCCTAAACTACACGTGGAATTTTAAAGGGTTCTGAATGAATAAAGTAAACAGTTGAGTACCACGAAAAGATGGCTGCAGTTGCTATTCTGTCACTCAGGATAGCGAACCACAAAAACAGGAGCAAGGAAACTCAGGTGTGGGGGCAAAATGTGGCCCTCAAGGCTTCTCCGTTGGGCCCTCTGAATTTTACCCAGGCCACACCCCTCACAGGTCCTTCTTGAAAAGGTTTTCTGTTTTGCATGGCTGGATTGTGGTCTTAAATTCTGATAACACTTTTTGGTTGCCTATTGTCAGGGAACTGCCATCAGTGCCGGAGGGACAGAGCAAAATCCAGAGGGATTCCAGAGAGCGTCCCGGGATTGGGAGAGGCAGCCCATCTTCTGGGGAAGAGAATCAGTGTAGCACCAGTGGAGAAGGGGGGCAGATGGGGGAAGTGGCGAGGTGGTCCCATGACTCCTTGCCAGGGACCAGCGGGGAGAGTAGGGGTCCTCCGCTGCCTACGCCCTCCTTGCGCAGAAGGCTTTCGCGCAGAGAGAGTAGGAGGAGACTAGGCGTCAAAGAGCTTCTTTGCTGGAAGAAGTTTAAGAAACGCCCACTGACAGATTCTGCCAGCGATTGAGACAGCCACGTGTGAGTGGCTGTCCGGACAGAAAAGGTTCACTCAGGCAACCCAGCCAGGTGTTTGCACCGGCTTACGCACGAGCAACCCCCAGAACCATTACACCTATGGTATAAAAAACACCCTGCTCCTTTATCCTTTATGGGGTATCCAAGAGCCCGTATAGAGTCCTTATGTAGGTTCTCTATCGGTAGGAGAAAATAACAGAGGCCAACCAGAGAATATTGAGAAGCAAAGCAGCTAGTAAGCCTGATCTTTATTAAACTGTTGCAACAGGGTGCTCATTGCCACACACAGGAGGCAGGAGGGGACCCAGAACAATGGTGCGCAAGCCCTTATATAGACATTTTGAAATTGCCCACCCTGTAGTCAGAGACCACCCCCCAAAACATCATACATACATGCATGCATACATCACAGAAGGAGGTGGGCTACAGCAGAAATACATTGCAGGAGGCGGTCTACAGCAGAAATCCTGTTTGCCAGGATATCTGCTAATGGTCACTGTTTGCTTGGCCTGGGCAGCCTGGCCATTCTTTTGTGATGGTAAATACTTTAATTCCTGAATCCAGGTCACAGGCTCACCCTATTCACCCACACAAGTACACCCTTAAGACAGGTAAGCAAAAGACAATGGCGAGGCTTTCCCATTTCCTCCCTCCTTGCAGGGAAATATTTGAGGCCACTGGGAAAGTCAAAAGGACTTCAGGATTGTTCTCCTGTACTATTTAAGACACATAGTTTATATACTTATGTATGTGTTTGCCTTGTAAATTTATGAACGTTTATTTTATATTTGGGACCTTAGAATTCTTATAACACCTAGAGGGAGGACAGAGAGGAGTATGCAGTTTCGCAACATATCACAAGTCAGGGTCATAAAGGACCTTCATGTCAACAGGCAAATCTTACACATGTTTACTCTATTGATCAGGTCCCAGGTACAGTTTGCACTGACAATAAATGGCAGCAATCGTTAAAATAGTATACTGTAGTTCTATGGTGTTTTTAAAACTATTTTTAAAGTGGGGGCAGAAATACCCACGTTGTATCTACAGTATTCTATCAATTTTGGTTTCTCTGTTTTTCATTTTTCCAATCTTAAGTTCAGTACCCATTTTCACATTGGTTTGCAATATTTGTTGCAAAAATTTGTTGCAAAAGTCCTCATTAAAATTCTACGGCATTTTAGTGTGAATTTCTCCCAATATACACATTATTGAACACATGTTTTCCTAGTATACACATTTTACAAAGCAATTTCCCTTAATATGATGCATTTTTACACATTGCTTTCTCTAAAACATGCATTTTAAGGCACACTTTCCCCTAGTATATGCATTATCCTACCGTTACTTGGCTAGGGAACTGAACTGCAAAATTCTGAGAGGCGTGAATTTTGAAGATTCGCTTTTAAATGCAAATTGAATCAAATTTAATCCTCATCCCAATTACAACAGATAGAGGTTCTCCACTCTAGCAGGCAGAAAGAATCACACAGCAGAAAGGGAATATACTGCTGTCACTAAGCATCTATTCCCACAGCCAGCTGCAAAGGTGTGGGGTGGGCGGTTATTCATCCACCAAAATCCAGTCCAGCAAGTTGCAAACAGAAATCAGGTAGGTTGCAGAAAAATACCTGCATAGCTTGTAGCTCTGCCAGGCAACTTAAATACAGCTTATATAATATAGATCTTCCAGCTATGAAATAACATGAGATGGGTTTGCCATGCCACAGAAAAAAAGTTCAGCTGCCCCTCCCTGCCCCTCTGAAAATGCCTTGGAGCATCAGTAAAAAGTTCCTTTTAACTGTTTGGTTTCCCAGTTAACACTGAAGCAAAGCATACAAACATACAGTCCTAAGATATTTTCAGGTCTCATTGATAGAGGTCTGTTTTTCCTTTCTTCCTGCCCATAGATTTCCAGTGAAAAGATCCTCAATATAACAAAAAATACGTATGTTTTAAAGTGCAAGACAGAACACACAGCCTGCTTTCTCTGAGCAGCCTCACTTTAGAAGCCCTCGTAGTAAAGGAAAGTATTTATGACACTCCATTCTTCCCGCTCCTGTTGAAGCAATGCGCTCTCCACGTAAGGAATGCGCACACATCCTTGGGCATCTGAATCCTTGAGTATCACGTGAGTCCTCCGCATGCTGCATGCTCTGAGACTTTATTTTCCGTACCCACCGATTCACGTGCAAACACCAGAGATTGTCGGTTTCTTTACTACTGAGTGCAAATCATTATGATTAACTTTACAGAAAAACAATGCTGGGGTTATCCCATTAGCAGCATTTTGCGGTGGGCCTCGAGACTGCTGCAAGCTGTGGTTGGTTGTTTTCTTTCTCTTTCAAAGTCATTTCTGTCTCCAGACTGCCACACTCATCCTGGCAAAATGCTCAGACCCAATTCACTCCATGCATTCCACCTGGGCAGATTTTGATACGTATAATTGCCTTTTCTTCTCTGCTAAACCCCAAATGGTAGATAGATGTCAGAGCCAAAGAGCACTTCAGTTCGTGCTATTTTGAAATGGCACCGCCATCCCCTGCTCCAAATGCGCCAGAAGAAAGCCTCCATCACTTTCTATACTCTATGCTATCAACCGCATAGTCCACAGGGCTAGTTCGATACATTGCCAAGGCGAAAGACTAGTCTCAATTATTATTATTTTTGCAAAGAAACCCCATTGAAAGAAACCTGTTGTCTAAGTGCTCTGCTGGATTGCTGCCTAATTTCGATGGACGGGCTGAATGATTTACATGGCAAGATGGTTCTATCTCTTTGCACTGCAGCTGAAAAGGAAGGCGAAACTGCCGCAAGGCCACCACCACAAAAACACAAACCAAACATTCCCGACAAACCTCGAACTCTTTATAAAGGCCAGTAAGGTTGTCCTGCCGATTTCCTTCATGCCTGGCTCACCGGTGGCCTCACCTGCTGCTCTCATGTAATTAGTCTTAAGCCATCCTCAAACAATTAGAAGCGCTTAGCTTTGCCCAAATTGCTGGCAGTCGCTTTTGAAGTTGTGTGCATTAATGAGAGGAAATGGGACATTTATTGAAAACTGGTGCCACAGCTTAAAACAGGGTCCTTGAAACAGGAAGGAAGTTATTAAAACTTCATTCATTTAAGCCATGTGTGGCGGAGACGGCTTCAGTGGAATTGGAGTGCGTTCACCTACAAAAGCAGCGTTAAAACAGAGCCGGGTGGCTGAGTTTCAGGCAAGGTGTATTGTTTCATTGGGACTTCAATGGGACTTCCCACAAGCCGCACAGCTCAGTCCCAAAGAGGTTTCAAGTAGGGTCATGCTCTTTCCCTTCCACCACCTCATCACCACTTTTCTAAAGATCCCAAGCCACCTCTTTCCAAGGGAAAAGGAAATACTTTTCTCCCTCCTCCTTCAAACCCAGCAAAGAATTGGCCCAGTGCTGGCTGTAAGCTATAATACCAAAACCAGACCCTCCAAGTGTCCCTATTTTCCAGGGACAGTTCCAGATTTACACATGCTGTCCCCCTTTCTGATTTGATCCGGGAATGTCCCACTTTACCTTAGGGTGTCCCTGTTTTCATTGGAAAAATGTTGGAGGGTATGCAGTTATGCGACCCCCCCTCCCGAAGCCAAGAAGAAAAGTAACTATGCAACCTTTAGAAAACATCTGAAGGCAGCCATGTACAGTGGTAACTCGGGTTACATACTCTTCGGGTTACAGACTCCGCTAACCCAGAAATAGTAACTCGGGTTAAGAAGTTTGCTTCAGGATGAATACAGAAATCGTGCTCCGGCAGTGCAGCAGCAGCAGGAGGCCCCATTAGCTGAAGTGGTGCTTCAGGTTAAGAAGAATTTCAGGTTAAGAATGGACCTCCGGAACAAATTAAGTACTTAACCCGAGGTACCACTGTAGAGGGAAGTTTTTAAATGTTTAATGTCACAGAGATATTGTGCACATTAGGCAATATAGACATGATCGTAAACAAATAAATAAAAACTATTTTTGCATTCTCCAAGCAGCATGAGCTTACA